>NC_059207.1:22965546-23000546 GCF_020615455.1 Coregonus clupeaformis
TACGAGTGAGAGTCAAACCTAGACTCATGTTGATGTTGATATTTCTCACATCTGGAATATTGATGGAGTCTGAAAGAGAAAACCACATGTTTAATGAGCACACAACGATAATGATCCATTCCTCTCTTCTTGCCTCCTTCTCATTGGAGGAGAAGATCAGAGTAGAGGGACCTTGGATCTTCTCCTCCAATGAGGACAGAGGATGGTAGGACAAGAAACATTGAGAAAGAGCCAGTGTGGATTCGAGGTTAAAAGGTAAAACTCCAGGCTCCGAGATGCTTTATGAAACAAACTTACCCTGGATGTTGAGCTTATCACAGCTGGTCTTAGAGCCGGATACGGGGCACTTATAAACATCTCCCTTCCTGTTACCGGTAAAGCCACTCCATGGAGCGCCCACCAGGAGCCTATAGGAAGGAGGAGGATGAGGGCAGAGCTGCATCGTCAGCCCCATAAACATGTATGTCATAGCTATGACGGTCCCAGAGGAGACCTGAATGAGTTCAGAGGTCATTTTTGTCTGTATGGAAATTGTAGCAGGCCCATCCACCCTCACGGTCAATAGACTGAGTGAATCGCTTCTTACCATTTGCCTTGATGGTTGGTTAGTTGTCGGACAGTATAGCCAAACTGTTCGTTAGCAGGCCCAGAGAAGACCTTGGCGTCCGCAGTTCCCACATTGAAGGCTTCGGAGGACCAGACCCTGTGCACTGGGGTGAAGAGCAGACAGAAACAAGGGCTGAACACCGACGGTTAAGGGATCAGGCTTTCCACATAATAACAAACTCATGCAGTTCTTTGTGACAATGAGGGTTCTTGAGACTTTTGACTAGGGTTCTTGTCAGCATTTGTGGACCATATAGGACATACGAGGCTCTTTCAGAAGCATTAGTGGAATAAAAACAAGATGGCAAAAGGAAGTCATTCAACATGGAAGTAGACTATTTTTGATTTTGTTTCGATTGAATATTGTGTGATGATGGTATGATCAGATGGTTTATTGTCATAAATACCAGTCTGTCATAAAAACCAGTCTGCCATAAATACCAGTCGTCAAACTTCCCCCTTGAGTCCATGGAAATGTCATGTGATGTTCAGACAACCATCATGTGTCTTCTTCACAGATGAGTAATGAAGGAATGGATAACACACACAACACATCCTCACAAACAGCAGTGGTGACAGAGGTGATGAGAGAGAGAGAGAGAGAGAGAGAGAGAGAGAGAGAGAGAGAGAGAGAGAGAGAGAGAGAGAGAGAGAGAGAGAGAGAGAGAGAGAGAGAGAGAGAGAGACAGAGGGAGGGAGATGGAGATGGAGAGAGAGGAGAGAGAGAGAGAGAGAGAGAGAGAGAGAGAGAGACAGAAAGGGAGAGAGAGAGAGAGAGAGAGAGAGAGAGAGAGGAGAGAGAGAGAGTCAGTCAGTCAGTCAGTCTGAATCAGTCAGTAAGACTGAATCAGTCAGTAAGTCTGAATTAGTTAGTAAGTCTGAATTAGTCAGTAAGTCTGAATCAGTTAGTAAGTCTGAATCAGTCAGTAAGTCTGAATTAGTTAGTAAGTCTGAATAAGTTAGTAAGACTGAATTAGTTAGTAAGTCTGCATCAGTCAGTATGTCTGAATTAGTTAGTAAGTCTGAATCAGTCAGTAAGTCTGAATTAGTTAGTACGTCTGAATCAGTCAGTAAGTCTGAATTAGTTAGTAAGTCTGAATCAGTCAGTAAGTCTGAAGTAGGTAGTAAGTCTGAATCAGTCAGTAAGTCTGAATCAGTCAGTAAGTCTGAATTAATTAGTAAGTCTGAATCCGTCAGTAAGTCTGAATTAGTCAGTAAGTCTGAATCAGTCAGTAAGTCTGACTTAGTTAGTAAGTCTGCATCAGTCAGTAAGTCTGAATTAGTGAGTAAGTCTGAATCAGTCAGTACATCTGAATTAGTTAGTAAATCTGAATCAGTCAGTAAGTCTGAATCAGTCAGTAAGTCTGAATTAATTAGTAAGTCTGAGTCAGTCAGTAAGTCTGAATCAGTCAGTAAGTCTGAATTAGTCAGTAAGTCTGAATCAGTCAGTAAGTCTGACTTAGTTAGTAAGTCTGAATCAGTCAGTAAGTCTGAATCAGTCAGTAAGTCTGAATAAGTCAGTAAGTCTGACTTAGTTAGTAAGTATGAATCAGTCAGTAAGTCTGAATCAGTCAGTAAGTCTGACTTAGTTAGTAAGTCTGAATCAGTCAGTAAGTCTGAATCAGTCAGTAAGTCTGACTTAGTTAGTAAGTCTGAATAAGTTAGTAAGTCTGAATTAGTCAGTAAGTCTGAATTATTTAGTAAGTCTGAATCAGTCAGTAAGTCTGAATCAGTCAGTAAGTCTGAATTAGTTAGTAAGTCTGAATCAGTCAGTAAGTCTGAATCAGTCAGTAAGTCTGAATTAGTTAGTAAGTCTGAATTAGTTAGTAAGTCTGAATCAGTCAGTAAGTCTGAATCAGCCAGTAAGTCTGAATCAGTCAGTAAGTCTGACTTAGTTAGTAAGTCTGAATCAGTCAGTAAGTCTGACTTAGTTAGTAAGTCTGAATCAGTCAGTAAGTCTGAATCAGTCAGTAAGTCTGTATCAGTCAGTAAGTCTGAATCAGTCAGTAAGTCTGAAGTAGTTAGTAAGTCTGAATCAGTCAGTAAGTCTGACTTAGTTAGTAAGTCTGAATCAGTCAGTAAATCTGAATCAGTCAGTAAGTCTGAATCAGTCAGTAAATCTGAATCAGTCAGTAAGTCTGAATCAGTCAGTAAGTCTGAATCAGTCAGTAAGTAGCCCAGTGTAACAGTCCCACTAATGACACACTTAAAATAGGGCAGAATAGTTGTTACCTTTGCAAGTTCATACAAACTAAAGGAAATGTTAGGTAGCGTGTGTAAAGTGAGTGTTCCTATTATTATGGATGCAGAATGTTGAAGAACATATTGGTCCTCTGTAGCTCAGCTGGTAGAGCACGGCGCTTGTAACTCCAAGGTAGTGGGTTCGAACCCCGGGACCACCCATACACACACAAAAAAAATAATGTATGCACGCATGACTTTAAGTCGCTTTCGATAAAAGTGTCTGCTAAATGGCATATTATTAAACTTACCGGTCTACCTAAAAAAAAAAATCTTATCACATGAAAATATGCAGATCTTTCACATTCAAAGTCGTTATCGAAAAGTGTACACATCGAAAACCCCTTATTATGTATTCTAAGTGTCTTTTATTTAGCTGTATAAAAGTTACTTACTCAGAATTAGAAATGTAACAAAGATATTCCTTCCGATAGATTGTATTTTCATGTCCATTATTCCATTCATGGGAAGGTTAAAAATATGTCCTGCACTTGTTTGCAAACAAGTTTCTTTACGGTCAGTCTGTATGGGGGTTGAAATAGAGATGATGTTCCTGAGACAGGAAGAGGCGTATGGAGGCAATTAAAGTTCAAAATAATTGTCCCAAAAAGAAAAAATAATGTAATTGAAGGAAAAAAATTATTTTAAGTGAAAGTGAAGCACGTTGAAACTGAAAATAAATAAAAAACTAAATGACAAATACTGAATTGCATGAAAAAAATGTCGAATTAAAACGTATTGGAAATTATTTTGAAGCATTCACTTGATGTTTGCATCAAATCTTAACCTTTCTTTGGTCAAACAACTTATTTTCGTTCTCGGTTCTTGTCCTTGCGATGACAATTTTCCCCCACCTTCGTTCAAGTCCTCTTTTCACTGCCCTTAGTTTTGGTACTCTTTTTATGTGGAGGCGGGGTTATGGGGGATGGGCGGGGTTAGGGTGGATGGGTGGTGTTAGGGGGGATGGGCTTGTTTTTCCTGGTAATAAATGAAATCAAATCAAATCAAATGTATTGGTCACATACACATGGTTAGCAGATGTTATTGCGAGTGTAGCGAAATGCTTGTGCTTCTAGTTCCGACAGGCCAGTAATATCTAGCAAGTAATATCTAACAGTTCCACAACAAATACCTAATACACACAAATCTAAGTAAAGGAATGGAATAAGAATATATAAATATATGGATGATTTTATTATCAGAGCAGCATAGGCTAAGATGCAATAGATAGTATAGAATACAGTATATACATATGAGATGGGTAATGCAAGATATGTAAACATTATTAAAGTGACTAGTGTTCCATTTATTAAAGTGGCCAGTGATTTTCAAGTCTGTATGTAGGCAGCATCCTCTCTGTGCTAGTGATGGCTGTTTAACAGTCTGATGGCCTTGAGATAGAAGCAGTTTTTCAGTCTCTCTGTCCCAGCTTTGATGCACCTGTACTGACCTCGCCTTCTGGATGATAGCGGGGTGAACAGGCCGTGGCTCGGGTGGTAGTTGTCCTTGATTATCTTTTTGGCCTTCTGAGTTTGAAGAGACGCTGTTGCACCTTCTTCACCACACTGTCTGTGTGGATGGACCATTTCAGTTTGTCGGTGATGTGTACGCCAAGGAACTTAAAACTTTCCACCTTCTCCACTGCGGTCCCGTCGATGTGGATAGGGGGGTAGTCCCTCTGCTGTCCACGATCATCTCCTTTGTTTTGTTGACGTTGAGTGAGAGGTTATTTTCCTGGCACCACACTCCCAGAGCCCTCACCTCCTCCCTGTAGGCGGTCTCGTCATTGTTGGTAATCAGGCCTACTACTGTTGTGTCGTCTGCAAACTTGATGATTGAGTTGGAGGCGTGCATGGCCACGCAGTCATGGGTGAACAGGGAGTACAGGACGGGGCTGAGCACACACCCTTGTGGGTCCCCTGTGTTGAGGATCAGCGAAGTATAGATGTTGTTTCCTACCTTCAACAACTGGGGGGCGGCCCGTCAGGAAGTCCAGGACCCAATTGCACAGGGCTGGGTTGAGACCCAGGGCCTCAAGCTTGATGGTGAGCTTGGAGGGCACTATGGTGTTGAATAATGAGCTATAGTCAATGAACAGCATTCTTTCATAGGTATTCCTCTTGTCCAGATGGGATAGGGGCAGTGTGCAGTGTGATGGTGATTGCATCGTCTGTGGATCTATTGGGGCGGTAAGCAAATTGAAGTGGGTCTAGGATGACAGGTAAGGTGGAGGTGATATGATCCTTGACTAGTCTCTCAAAGCACTCCATGATGACAGAGGTGAGTGCTACGGGGTGATAGTCATTTAGTTCAGTTACCTTTGCTTTCTTGGGTACAGGAACAATGGGGGCCATCTTGAAGCATGTGGGGACAGCAGACTGTGATACAGTGGGCTCCAAAATTACTGGCACCCCTGACTGGCAATGCACAAACAATACTTTAAAAAATATAAACAATATAATTATAGAGATAAACTCAAAATACCAGCATGTGAGAAATACTGTACTTTATTAATGTTTCAATGGAACCAACCAAAATCGTACAATTATTTAATACAAAATAAATGTCACCAAAATCAAGGTTTCATAATTATTGGCACTCCTCATATAGTACTTAGTTCAACCACTTCTGGCAAGGATAACAGCATGTAGTCTTTTCCTGTAATGTTTGACAAGGTTAAGGAACAAATTTGGAGGCATTTTGGACCATTCCTCTATGCAGATCCTTTCAAGATCCTTCACATTCTTGGGTTTGCGCTAATCAACTGCCCTCTTCAACTCAGCCCACAGATGTTCGATTGGATTGAGGTCCGGCGACTGAGATGGCCATGGCAGAACATTTTATTTTTTTTGTCACAGAACCATTTCTGTGTGGATCTTGAGGTATGTTTTGGGTCATTGTCTTGTTGGAAAGTCCACCTACGGCCAAGTCCCAGCCTTCTGGCAGAGGCAACCAGATTGTCAGCCGAAATTGCCTGATACTTGGTGGAATTCATTATGCCATCAATCTTAACCAGTGCCCCTGGACCTGTGGAATTAAAACAGCCCCAAAACATCACTGACCCACCAGCATATATCACCGTGGGTATGAGGTGCCTCTCCTTGTATGCATCTCTGTTTCCACGCCAAACATGCCGATGCTGTATCTGACCAAAACGTTCAATTTTGGTCTCATCTGACCAGAGCATCTTCTTCCAGTCATAATTTAAATTACCTTTGGCAAACTCCAAGCGCTTGCGTCTGTGTCTTGGGGTCAGAAAGGGCTTTCTTCTGGCAACCCTTCCAAAGAGCCTGTGGTTGTGGAGGTTCTGATGGTGCTTTTTGAAACCTGGTGACCCCAAGACGCCACCAAGGCCTGCAATTCTTTCACAGTGATTCTTGGGGATTTTGTTGCTTCTCTCACCATCCTCCTCCCTATCCTGGGGGGCTAAATGCATTTGCGTCCTCTACCCGTGAGGTTTTCAACTGTTCCATATCTTTTTTTATTTTTTAATAATTACCCTGACAGTGCTCAGTGGTATATTCAATCGTTTGTGGATCTTCTTGTAGCCATGACCAGATTTATGAAGGTCTACGACCATCGGTCTCTTTTCAACTGCCAGTTCTTTTGTTTTCTTCATGGTGTTGGATGACAACGGGAACAGGAAGTGATGTAATGGCTCAATATAGTTCCTTAAGACTTGGATAAACTTAAATAAGTGGAATTTAACTCCTGGTTTAATTTTGGTAGATGTTATTTACAATAATCTTTAAGGGTGCCATTAATTGTGAAACCTTGATTTGGAGAACATTGATTTTTAATTCAATCAATAAATGTATTTGGTAGGTTCCATTGGAACATTAATATAGTACAGTATTTCTCATATGTTGGTTATTTGAGTTTCTCTCTATAATTATATTGTTTATATTTTGTAAGTATTGTTTGTGCATTGCCAGTCAGGGGTGCCAGTAATTTTGGAGCCCACTGCAGGGAGAGATTGAATATGTCCGTAAACACACCAGCCAGCTGGTCTGTGCATGCTCTGAGGACGCAGTTAGGGATGCCGTCTGGGCCGGCAGCCTTGCGGGGGTTAACACGTTTGAATGTTTTACTCACGTCGGCCACAGAGAAGGAGAGCCCACAGTCCTTGGTAGCTGGCCGCGTCGGTGGCATTGTGTTATCCTCAAAGCGGGCAAAGGACTTGTTTAGCTTGTCTGGCAGCAAGACGTCGGTGTCTGTGACGTGGCTGGTTTTCCCATTAGGTATCTGACTGTATGGACTCTAGCCAGCCATTCCATTTTACATTTTACATTTTAGTCATTTAGCAGACGCTCTTAACCAGAGCGACTTACAGGAGCAATTAGGGTTAAGTGCCTTGCTCAAGGGCACATTTACGTCATTTAGCAGACGCTCTTATCCAGAACGACTCACCAATTGGTGCGTTCACCCTATAGCCAGTGGGATAACCACTTTACAATTTTTTTTTGGGGGGGGGTAGAAGGATTACTTTATCCTATCCCAGGTAATCCTTAAAGAGGTGGGGTTTCAAATGTCTCCGGAAGGTGGTGAGTGACTCCGCTGTCCTGGCGTCGTGAGGGAGCTTGTTCCACCATTGGGGTGCCAGAGCAGCGAACAGTTTTGACTGGGCTGAGCGGGAGCTGTGCTTCCGCAGAGGAAGGGGAGCCAGCAGGCCAGAGGTGGATGAGCGCAATGCCCTCGTTTGGGTGTAGGGACTGATCAGAGCCCGAAGGTACAGAGGTGCCGTTCCCCTCACTGCTCCATAGGCAAGCACCATGGTCTTGTAGCGGATGCGAGCTTCAACTGGAAGCCAGTGGAGTGTGCGGAGGAGGGGGGTGACGTGAGAGAACTTGGGAAGGTTGAACACCAGACGGGCTGCGGCATTCTGGATGAGTTGTAGGGGTTTAATGGCACAGGCAGGGAGGCCAGCCAACAGCGAGTTGCAGTAGTCCAGACGGGAGATGACAAGTGCCTGGATTAGGACCTGTGCCGCTTCCTGTGTAAGGCAGGGTCGTACTCTCGAATGTTGTAGAGCATGAACCTGCAGGGAGCGGGTCACCGCCTTGATGTTGGCGGAGAACGACAGGGTGTTGTCCAGGGTCACGCCTAGGCTCTTCGCACTCTGGGAGGAGGACACAGCGGAGTTTTCAACCGTGATGGCGAGATCATGGAACGGGCAGTCCTTCCCCGGGAGGAAGAGCAGCTCCGTCTTGCCAGGGTTCAGCTTGAGGTGGTGATCCGTCATCCATACTGATATGTCTGCCAGACATGCAGAGATGCGATTCGCCACCTGGTTATCAGAAGGGGGAAAGGAGAAGATTAGTTGTGTATCGTCAGCGTAGCAATGATAGGAGAGGCCATGTGAGGATATGACAGAGCCAAGTGACTTGGTGTATAGGGAGAAAAGGAGAGGGCCTAGAACTGAGCCCTGGGGGACACCAGTGGTGAGAGCACGTGGTGCGGAGACAGCTTCCGCCACGCCACTTGGTAGGAGCGACCGGTCAGGTAGGACGCAATCCAGGAGTGAGCCGCGCCGGAGATGCCCAGCTCGGAGAGGGTGGAGAGGAGGATCTGATGGTTCACAGTATCAAAGGCAGCAGACAGGTCTAGAAGGACAAGAGCAGAGGAGAGAGAGTTAGCTTTAGCAGTGCGGAGAGTCTCCGTGACACAGAGAAGAGCAGTCTCAGTTGAATGACCAGTCCTGAAACCTGACTGGTTTGGATCAAGAAGGTCATTCTGAGAGAGATAGCAAGAGAGTTGGCTAAAGACGGCACGCTCAATAGTTTTGGAAAGAAAAGAAAGAAGGGATACTGGTCTGTAGTTGTTGACATCAGTGGTATCTGACTGTATGGACTCTAGCCAGCCATTCCCATTAGGTATCTGACTGTATGGACTCTAGCCAGCCATTCCCATTAGGTATCTGACTGTATGGACTCTAGCCAGCCATTCCCATTAGGTTTCTGACTGTATGGACTCTAGCCAGCCATTCCCATGAGGTATCTGACTGTATGGACTCTAGCCAGCCATTCCCATGAGGTATCTGACTGTATGGACTCTAGCCAGCCATTCCCATTAGGTATCTGACTGTATGGACTCTAGCCAGCCATTCCCATTAGGTATCTGACTGTATGGACTCTAGCCAGCCATTCCCATTAGGTTTCTGACTGTATGGACTCTAGCCAGCCATTCCCATTAGGTATCTGACTGTATGGACTCTAGCCAGCCATTCCCATTAGGTATCTGCCTGTATGGACTCTAGCCAGCCATTCCCATTAGGTTTCTGACTGTATGGACTCTAGCCAGCCATTCCCATTAGGTATCTGACTGTATGGACTCTAGCCAGCCATTCCCATTAGGTTTCTGACTGTATGGACTCTAGCCAGCCATTCCCATTAGGTATCTGACTGTATGGACTCTAGCCAGCCATTCCCATGAGGTTTCTGACTGTATGGACTCTAGCCAGCCATTCCCATGAGGTTTCTGACTGTATGGACTCTAGCCAGCCATTCCCATGAGGTTTCTGACTGTATGGACTGTATAACTCTAACCCTTAACTCTAACCCCTAACCCTAACCCTAACCCTAACCCTAACCCTAACTCTAACCCCTAACTCTAACCCCTAACTCTAACCCCTAACCCTAACCCCTAACCCCTAACTCTAACCCCTAACCCCTAACCCCTAACTCTAACCCCTAACCCTAACCCCTAACCCTAACCCTCCATGACCCATTTTGATCCCTAGGCCTTTGGATCTGCCTGCTGATTGTTCACTTCCAACATTTAAACTTGACACTTAAACATCTGAACTTAGACTGGTTGCAAAACTTGAACAATCCCATGCTAGCTTCCTCCCTCCTCTCGTTCTTCTTTATTGACCTGTAGCAACAGGCCCTCACACTGACCTCTCCACTGACCTCTCCACTGACCTCTCCACTGACCTCCACACTGACCTCTCCACACTGACCTCTCCACTGACCTCCACACTGACCTCTCCACTGACCTCTCCACTGACCTCTCCACTGACCTCTCCACTGACCTCTCCACTGACCTCCCCACTGACCTCTCCACTGACCTCTCCACTGACCTCCCCACTGACCTCTCCACTGACCTCTCCACTGACCTCCCCACTGACCTCTCCACTGACCTCTCCACTGACCTCTCCACTGACCTCTCCACTGACCTCTCCACTGACCTCCCCACTGACCTCTCCACTGACCTCTCCACTGACCTCCCCACTGACCTCCACACTGACCTCCCCACTGACCTCTCCACTGACCTCTCCACTGACCTCCCCACTGACCTCTCCACTGACCTCCCCACTGACCTCTCCACTGACCTCCCCACTGACCTCTCCACTGACCTCCCCACTCAGCTTGCCTCTGACGCTGATAAACAATAACAAGTCAGAAATGGTACACAAAAGGCTTTTACCTTTATAGTTTGATAGATAACCAGCAGCAGATTGCAACTTACCTTCGTACATCAAACATTATATGCATACATTTTAAAAACCTTTCTCCAGCTTGCTGGCTGGAGTCTTCATGTCAATTTTGCTATTCAATGGACATCATTGACAGTTAATTTGGGGATTTCTTGCAGTGCAGCGGGTGTTCAAAAGAGGCGTCCTTTCTTGCAAGCCGTTGGCTAATGTTAGCTAGCACTAACGTTAGATGCAGACACTTGAATTTGAAAATACTCAATTTGAAGAAACTAACAAACTAGAAACACACTATATTTATAGTATACTACTTATACTACTATGATATAAAAAAAAAGCACCCCCTAACCCACCCTCCACGTCAAAAGAATACCAAAACTCAGTGCAGAGATTTTTTATTTTTTTTACTAAGTCGTTTAAACAAGATACTAATCCATTCTAATTAGATATTTCCCACTCTCAATGCACAATGTGAAGCTTGTTGGGGCTTACTTCTGTGTGAAAATCATTTCACGGCTCCAGTTTGAGCTTATTTATTCCCTTTTATTTATTTATGAAAAAAACTTTATTATTTACTATTAAATTTATGATATTTTAGCTTAATTAAATTGATTTATATGATGGTGTTTATATTCCAAGAAAAAAACATAAATACAATTTCCAGTAACCTACGTATTGCCTACATAAAACATCCATTAATACATTTGAAGTCCCTTCAAAATAGAAACTACATGTCCTACTGTTAGAAAATAGAATATAAACTACATATAGGATACTGTGGGTGGTGTAGGCTAAATAATTACAACTGAATAGGCCTAATTAAAAGAATAGTGATAATGAAACCTAAATATTCTAGGCAGAGCATGTCCAAAGCCTGTGGCCAAGCAGTACCAGAGCGACATTGGAGCCTGAGAGAAGACCGACAACATTTTAAAAAATCTGCTCAATTACCCTCTGCTTCTCACTCTACACTTGCCCACTTACATGCTCTGGCCCTGCTTTAGGCTATCAAAGAACTGTCAATCATATCAATGGATGGAATCAGTGAATGACTGGTTGCAGCAACCATTACATGGTCTGACAAGCTGCAGAACAAAAGAGCCATAATTAGACAAAATAACAATTATCTTGTTTGAATGACTTGGTATCTAGTTCAAACGACTTAGTATCTCGTTTGAACTACTTTGTAAAAACAATGGATACTGTCCTTCCAACGGGATAATTTCAAGAGTCTATTTTATTGTATTTATTTTTTACTTGGGCTTCAGGGCTTCCATAGAAATGCTTACGGGCCCTTCCCAACAACGCAGAGAGAGAAAAAATATAAATAATATAAAAAGAATAACACAAGGAATAAATACACAATGAGTAACGATAACTTGGTTATTGTCAGCATGTCTGGGATGATGGTGTTGATGTGAGCCATGACCAGCCTTTCAAAGCATTTCATGGCTAAAGATGTGAGTGCTATGGGGCAATAGTCATTTAGACAGGTTACCTTGGTGCTCTTAGGCACAGGGACTATGGTGGTCTGCTTGAAACATGTAGGTATTACAGACTGGGTCAGGAAGAGGTTGAACATTTCGGTGAAAACACTTGCCAGCTGGTCAGAGCATGCTCTGAGTACGTGTCCTGGTAATCTGTCTGGCCCCCACGACCTTGTGAATGTTAACCTGTTAATCTTAATTACATCGTCTATGGAGAGCGTGATCACGCAGTCGTCTGGAACAGCTTGTTCAGTGTTGCTTGTCTCGAAGCGAGCATAGAAGGAATTTAGCTCGTCTGGTAGGCTCACGGCTGAGTTTCTCTTTGCAATCCGTGATAGTTTTACAAGACAAGTGTCAGAGCCGGCGTTGTATGATTCGATCTTAGTCCTGTATTGACGTTTTGACTGTTTGTCCTCGTCGGAGGTCGTAGCGGGATTTCTTATAAGCGTCTGGATACGTGTCACGCTCCTTAAAAGCGGTAGCTCTAGCCTTTAGCTCAGTGCAGATGTTGACTGTAATCCATGGCCTGGATTCTGGTTGGAATGTGTATGTACGGACACTGTGGGGATGACATCATTCATGCACTTATTAATGAAGCGGGTGAATGATGTGGTAAAATCCTAAATGTTATCAGATGAATCCCGGAACATATCCCAGTCTGTGCCAGCGGAACAGTCCTGTAGCTTAGCATCCGCGTCATCGGACCACTTCCGTATTGAACGCAGCACTGGTACTTCCTGTTTGAGTTTATGCTTATAAGCAGGAATCAGGAGGATAAAGTTATGGTCAGATTTTCCAAATGGAGGGCGAGGGAGAGATTTGTATGTGTTTCTGTGTCTGGAGTAAAGGTGATCTAGAGTTTTTACACCTCTAGTTTCACAGGTGACATGCAGGTAAAAATTAGGCTGAAGTGGTTGAGAAAGTTATTCACAGAGAGGGAGGAGGGAGGAAGGGGGGAGGGTGGAGGATTAAGGTTAGAGGCAGAAGCTTGCAATTTGGAGTGATAGAAAGATGCTTTTGCAGCAGACACAGAGGAAGAGAAGGTAGAGAGGAGGGAGGGAAAGGATGATATGTCCTCCGGAAGTTTAGTTTTCTTCATTAAAATAACCGGCTACTAGGAGCGCCGCCTCTGGATGTGCATTTTCTTGCTTAACGGCCCTATACTGCTTGTTGAGTGCGGTCTTAGTGCCACCATCGGTTTTGGTGGTAAATAGACAGCTACGAAAACTATAGATGAAAACTCTGTCTCTCTCTCTTGTGTAATAGAATGGTCTGCCATTTATCATGAGGTATTCTAACTCAGGTGACCTTGAGACTTCCTTAACATTAGAGATCGCGCACCAGCGATGTTGTTAACAATGAGACACACACCTCCCCCCTTAACCTTACCCAAAGCTGCCGTTCGGTTTTGGTCTTGACGATGCATAGAACAACCAGCTAGATGTACACTACCTGTCAAAAGTTTTAGAACACCTACTCATTCAAGGGTTTTTCTTTATTTTTACTATTTTCTACATTGCAGAATAATAGTGAAGACATCAAAACTATGAAATTACACATATGGAATCATGTAGTAACCAAAAAAGTGTTAAACAAATCAAAATGTATTTGAGATTTGAGATTCTTCAAATAGTCACCGTTTGCCTTTATGACAATTTACACAGGGCCCGTGTAGCTCAGTTGGTAGAGCATGGCGCTTGCAACGCCAGGGTTGTGGGTTCGTAGTCCCATGGGGGGCCAGTATGAAAAAATGTATGCGCTCACTAACTGTAAGTCGCTCTGGATAAGAGCGTCTGCTAAATTATGTAAATGACAGCTTTGCATTGTCTCAACCAGCTTCACCAGCGGACTAACTCATCCCAAACCATCTCAATTTGGTTGAGGTCGGGGATTGTGGAGGCACGAAACTACCTTCATACTTCCATTCATAAAAAAAAATACTTGTACTAGTTACCCTTAGACGAGTTCTGTGACAGAGAACACCATTGAGTTTTGTGAGAATCTCCCCTTTCCACAGTTGGCTACATTAGTTACATCGACGGTATCCACTTCAGATGAATCACCTAACAATTGTGGGTCAAGACTCATCACAGCAATGTCCAGGAAGTGGTATTGGTATTGGCCTATTACTGACAGTCGTCTGGAACAGCTGGTGCTCTCATGCATGCTTTAGTGTTGCTTGCCTTGAAGCGAGCATAAAAGACATACAGTGTGGGAAAAAAAGTATTTGATCCCCTGCTGATTTTGTACGTTTGCCCACTGACAAAGAAATGTAAACTCTATAATTTTAATGGTAGGTTTATTTAAACAGTGAGAGACAGAATAACAACAAAAAAAATCCAGAAAAACCGCATGTCAAAAATGTTATAAATTGATTTGCATTTTAATGAGGGAAATAAGTATTTGACCCCCTCTCAATCAGAAAAGATTTCTGGCTCCCAGGTGTCTTTTATACAGGTAACGAGCTGAGATTCGGAGCACACTCTTAAAGGGAGTGCTCCTAATCTCAGTTTGTTACCTGTATAAAAGACACCTGTCCACAGAAGCAATCAATCAATCAGATTCCAAACTCTCCACCATGGCCAAGACCAAAGAGCTCTCCAAGGATCTCAAGGCAGCTGGGACCATAGTCACCATGAAAACAATTGGTAACAAACTACGCCGTGAAGGACTGAAATCCTGCAGCGCCTGCAAGGTCCCCCTGTTCAAGAAAGAACATATACAGGCCCGTCAGAAGTTTGCCAATGATCATCTGAATGATTCAGAGGAGAACTGGGTGAAAGTGTTGTGGTCAGATGAGACCAAAATCGAGCTCTTTGGCATCAACTCAACTCACCGTGTTTGGAGGAGGAGGAATGCTGCCTATGACCCCAAGAACACCATCCCCACCGTCAAACATGGAGGTGGAAACATTATGCTTTGGTGGTGTTTTTCTGCTAAGGGTACAGGACAACTTCACCGCATCAAAGGGACGATGGACGGGGCCATGTACCGTCAAATCTTGGGTGAGAACCTTCTTCCCTCAGCGAGGGCATTGAAAATGGGTCGTGGATGGGTATTCCAGCATGACAATGACCCAAAACACACGGCCTCCTCTCTTTCCTTCCTCGAATAACTCGTCAGAACAGCTCGTCAGAACAGCTCGGCAGAACAGCACGGCAGAACACCTCGGCAGAACAGCTCGTCAGAACAGCTCGGCAGAACAGCACGGCAGAACACCTCGGCAGAGCAGCTCGGCAGAACAGCTCGGCAGAACAGCTCGGCAGAACAGCTCGGCAGAACAGCCTTGGGGCTCATGTGGTTTGTTATGTTACTTTTTCATCCAAGAGTTTGTTTGGCCAATATGTATCAAGTTCCTCATCAGTAAGTAAAATGTTATTTTATCATGATGATGTTTGGATTCATGGAATCAAAATCAGGGCTTTTGCTTTGCATCCAGGCCTAGAGTACAGCCCACCTGTGTGGGACCATTTATTATGAACACCCAAACAGAACTGAGAAGGGGAACTTTCTGAATGACTTATCAGAATGGATGCGTCATTGGTCTGCTGAGTTCTAAATGTAAATCTGAATTAATGCCGAACGCAAAAACACTTCTATATTTGACATGTGTTGTAGACCTTCTGAATTATTAACGTTACATCACCATCTGTTGAGACAGACAGACAGACAGACAGACAGACAGACAGACAGACAGACAGACAGACAGACAGACAGACAGACAGACAGACACACACACACACACACACACACACACACACACACACACACACACACACACACATACATGTTTCTTTACCACCATGCCACTGTCGACCTATTGATTGCTCAGTGACAGATGTGAGGGTAGTTTTTTTTTTTTTTTTTACCTCCCGAGTGGAGCAGTGGTCTAAGGCACTGCATCGCAGTGCGAGGCTGTGCCACTAGAGATCCTGGTTCGAATCCAGGCTCTGTCGTAGCCGGCCGGGAGACCCATGGGGCGGCGCACAATTGGCCCAGCGTCGTCCAGGGTAGGGGAGGGAATTGGCCTGCAGGGATGTAGCTCAGTTGGTAGAGCACAGCGTTTCCAACGCCAGGGTTGTGGGTTCGACTCCCACGGGGGGCCAGTATGAAAATGTATGCACTCACTAACTGTAAGTCGCTCTGGGTAAGAGCGTCGGCTAAATGACGCAACTGTAGCTTTTATTGGAGGAGAAACAGTAGATTCCTTCATGAAAACCAATCAACTGTTCATAATGAGGAGGATTCAATCGATGTAGAGTAGACTGAGTACACCCTGAAGGCGTGTCACTGTTATCGTTTTTAGTAACACTACATAAAGTGGTGATAATGTATACCTTATTAGTGTACATAATAATAATAATATTCCATTTAGCAGACGCTTTTATCCAAAGCGACTTACGGTCATGCGTGCATACATTTTTGTGTATGGGTGGTCCCTGGGATCGAACCCACTACTTTGGCGTTACAAGCACCGTGCTCTACCAGCTGAGCTACAGAGGACCACCACTACATCTGCCTCTGTCTGGTTTAACAACATTATGTAGATACTGTTCTGGTTTCTTTTCACAGCAATTAAATAATAGCCTATATAATCTTTACTGTTCCATTTAAATAATAGGACAATATTCTCTGTCCAGTGTTTGTCATGTTGCTGTCTACAAAAACACACAAGTGTGCCATCAAGTGGTGAAGTATCAGCATTGCAACCAATAACTCAATGGTCCATAACAAGTATGACTAGGCGCTATCACTTTCTCAAGTGCTACAGTTCTTTCAATGAGACAACTGACCGAGTTCACACAAATGACCAAAACAACAGAAGAATAAAGAGTAAATATGAACTGAAACACAAATGTACAAAACAAAACAATCACCTCAGGGTTACTGGAGGATGGGTTTGGGACCACCAAAACAATCACCTTTGGGTTACTGGAGGACGGGTTTGGGACCACCAAAACAATCACCTCAGTGTTACTGGACGACGGGTTTGGGACCACCAAAACAATCACCTTTGGGTTACTGGAGGACGGGTTTGGGACCACCAAAACAATCACCTCAGGGTTACTGGAGGACGGGTTTGGGACCACCAAAACAATCACCTCAGGGTTACTGGAGGACGGGTTTGGGACCACCAAAACAATCACCTTTGGGTTACTGGAGGAAGGGTTTGGGACCACCAAAACAATCACCTTTGGGTTACTGGAGGACGGGTTTGGGACCACCAAAACAATCACCTCAGGGTTACTGGAGGACGGGTTTGGGACCACCAAAACAATCACCTTTGGGTTACTGGACGACGGGTTTGGGACCACCAAAACAATCACCTCAGGGTTACTGGAGGACGGGTTTGGGACCACCAAAACAATCACCTCAGTGTTACTGGACGACGGGTTTGGGACCACCAAAACAATCACCTTTGGGTTACTGGAGGACGGGTTTGGGACCACCAAAACAATCACCTCAGGGTTACTGGAGGACGGGTTTGGGACCACCAAAACAATCACCTTTGGGTTACTGGACGACGGGTTTGGGACCACCAAAACAATCACCTTTGGGTTACTGGAGGACGGGTTTGGGACCACCAAAACAATCACCTTTGGGTTACTGGAGGACGGGTTTGGGACCACCAAAACAATCACCTCAGTGTTACTGGACGACGGGTTTGGGACCACCAAAACAATCACCTTTGGGTTACTGGAGGACGGGTTTGGGACCACCAAAACAATCACCTTTGGGTTACTGGAGGACGGGTTTGGGACCACCAAAACAATGACCTTTGGGTTACTGGAGGACGGGTTTGGGACCACCATCCTCATCTCTCCAAACAATCACAGAATAAAACCGCAGTGGCATGACTTTCAAAGCAACACACATTTGGATTTGAATGAACTAATTTAAAATAAACAAACACTGATATATTTGCTGACTAAACTCAACTCCACGATGTAAATCACATCCTCTATAATGGACTAAAAGAGTCTAATGTTACTCCTCAGTCCAAGGACCTTACATGTTCTGTTTAAAGGTGAATTGGCTCTGGGAGCCAAAACAGCCAAATACTCCAACTAAACGTGAATCGATTCTCCACTGTGGTACGGTTCTAGAAACATAAAGCTCTCTACTTCACATAAAAAATTTTTTCACAAATGCAAAATATACACTTACTGCATTGTTTTAACAATTTTATTTTTTAACACAGTTGTAGCCAACAGTATTTTTCACTGACAACACGTTTGTGGCATTCCGTCGTCTGTTTACAAACAGGTGTTTGGAGACGCAGAGAGCTAATTAGCACAGCTATGCCTCTCTTTTTCGTCTGTCTTCCGTCTGTCTTTCGTCTGTCTTTCGTCTGTCTTACGTCTGTCTTTCGTCTGTCTTTCGTCTGTCTTACGTCTGTCTTACGTCTGTCTTTCGTCTGTCTTACGTCTGTCTTACGTCTGTCTTTCGTCTGTCTTTCGTCTGTCTTACGTCTGTCTTTCGTCTGTCTTTCGTCTGTCTTACGTCTGTCTTACGTCTGTCTTTCGTCTGTCTTTCGTCTGTCTTACGTCTGTCTTTCGTCTGTCTTTCTGTCTGTCTTACGTCTGTCTTACGTCTGTCTTACGTCTGTCTTTCGTCTGTCTTACGTCTGTCTTACGTCTGTCTTACGTCTGTCTTACGTCTGTCTTACGTCTGTCTTTCGTCTGTCTTTCGTCTGTCTTACGTCTGTCTTTCGTCTGTCTTTCGTCTGTCTTACGTCTGTCTTACGTCTGTCTTTCGTCTGTCTTTCGTCTGTCTTACATCTGTCTTACATCTGTCTTTCGTCTGTCTTTCTGTCTGTCTTACGTCTGTCTTTCGTCTGTCTTACGTAGAAACACATGCTGTAAAATTGAAATATGGCCGTGTGGGAACCCTAAGTCTATAAAGGTGTGTAGAAATTTAACTTTTCATTAATTTTTATTTATGTTTTTACTCATATGAAATATACATTCCTTATGTTTCCAAAAACCATACCGCAAGCTATGCGTTTTAACGTTCAGAACAAGTGTCGGGGCTCTAAACAAAACTCAAAAAAATTATTAAACCCTTACCGTGCCTTTATTTGTTTGCTGAAATCCTTTTTAATAAAACGTTAATAAAAAAACCAACCATCCAACTCTTTCCTCTTTGAGATCCAGTTGGCACATGGGCCTGTCTTACGTCTGTCTTACGTCTGTCTTTCGTCTGTCTTACGTCTGTCTTACGTCTGTCTTACGTCTGTCTTATCCAGTTGGCACATGGGCCTGTCTTACGTCTGTCTTACGTCTGTCTTATCCAGTTGGCACATGGGCCTGTCTTTCGTCTGTCTTATCCAGTTGGCACATGGGCCTGTCTTACGTCTGTCTTATCCAGTTGGCACATGGGCCTGTCTTTCGTCTGTCTTACGTCTGTCTTATCCAGTTGGCACATGGGCGTTCACGTTGAGTTGCCATCTTAGAGCAACAGCAATGAGAAAAGAGTCGGTCATTGCATTTGTGACCACAAAACCCGCATTCACAGATTTTTCGTTCCTCGGTTGATCAACAGTCAAAATGAAAACAACAAAAATAATACTATCACCTGCGGTTGTAAAACTTCATTTAAAGGAACAGTTCAATCAAACGTTACATAGAACGATTAGCCTAGGCCCGGGTACTGAAAGTGTAGCGACTCAGTATATATCAAGTTCATGTTCTGGAACCATCCACCAGTCAGTCATCAACTGTCAAATTCCCATAATTTCCCACAACTTGTGGAAGATATTCACACACTTCTGTTGACGTCCTTTTGGGTTCATCAAGGTGTTGGTCCCGGGCGTACACAGAGTTTAGGGAAGTAGGGCCTGTCCCAAGCTCCCCCCCCCAAAAAAGTACACTTAGATCAAAGGTGTATAAAAAAATATATAATAAATCATATGTTTTACATATATTTGCTTTAGCTACTGTAGAAGCTGTTTACAAAGAGATGACTCTTGTGTTATTATCGAGGTCCAGGATCAGTATGTTTTGTGTCGATTGTCAGATGTAAGATATTTACTGTTATGGACTATTTTTTTTCTGTTATCTTTTCAAATAATAAATTAGGCCTACTCTAATATTCATTGTCCATGTGAAGTACATACAGTTGCCAGGTGATGGCGGTATTTGTCTAGGTTTGGTTCGCCCTGACTAGAGAAGGGTCTCAGGAGAAGGTTAGATGCACAAGCTCTTTTTCCAGGATGTGTGTGTTTGAACACTCCAAGGACAGGGTGTTATCTTGATTCTCTTGAACTTCACAGGCACCCGCAACATTGATCAGAGCACTGGGGCCTGTCCCCATGGTGTGTGTGTTTGTGTGTGTGAGTGTGTGAGTGTGTGTGTGTGTGTGTGTGCGTGTGTGTGTGTGTGTGTGTGTCTATGTGTGAGTGTGTGTGTGTGTGTGTGTGTGTGTGTGTGTGTGTGTGTGTGTGTGTGTGTGTGTGTGTGTGTGTGTGTGTGTGTGTGTGTGAGTGTGAGTGTGCGTGTGCGTGTGTGCGTGTGTGCGTGTGTGCGTGTGTGCGTGTGTGCGTGTGTGCGCGTGCGTGCGTGCGTGCGTGCGTGCGTGCGTGTGTGTGTGTGTGTATGTGTGAGGCCCATTCCCATGGTGGTCTGTGTCGAAGATCCAGTGTCAGAGTAAAACCTAAACTAGCTAAAAAATCAATCTGGGTCATCTGGCAGTCCTGCTTGCCTATAGCAGCAGCTCAATATTGAAGGAATAGCCACGGTCGGAGAAGCCAAGGAAGCCAATAACACCAGCCAACTTGTAATGGCTGCCATCCATGTATAGGCTGGACTAGATGCTGGATTATAAATGAGTAGGAATAGCCACGGTCGGAGAAGCCAAGCCAAATTACAACAGTGGCAGCCAACATCTAATAACCAACAACAGTACTTTCTTACTTAGTCCTCTCCGTCCCCGGGGAAGTCATATGGCCACAGCATCTTTTCTGACTGGTTTCTGTCTTTGGCCTCAGCTTTTGACTTGTGTCACGTGCCAACAACACTAGCCAACTTCAAATCAAACCAAATCAAATTGTGTTCATCACGTGCTTGGTAAACAACAGGTGTAGACTAACAGTGAAATGCTTACTGACAGGCCCTTACCCACAATGCACAGAGACAAATGGAAAAACAATGGAAAGATAATAAGACAAGGAATAAATACACAATGAGTAAAGATAACATGGCTATACACAGGAAGTACCAGGTAATAACATGGCTATACAAAGGAAGTACCAGGTAATAACATGGTTATATACAGGAAGTACCAGGTAATAACATGGCTATATACAGGAAGTACCAGGTAATAACATGGCTATATACAGGAAGTACCAGGTAATAACATGGCTATACACAGGAAGTACCAGGTAATAACATGGCTATACACAGGAAGTACCAGGTAATAACATGGTTATATACAGGAAGTACCAGGTAATAACATGGCTATATACAGGAAGTACCAGGTAATAACATGGTTATATACAGGAAGTACCAGGTAATAACATGGCTATATACAGGAAGTACCAGGTAATAACATGGCTATATACAGGAAGTACCAGGTAATAACATGGCTATATACAGGAAGTACCAGGTAATAACATGGCTATATACAGGAAGTACCAGGTAATAACAAGGCTATATACAGGAAGTACCAGGTAATAACATGGCTTTATACAGGAAGTACCAGTACTGAGTCAATATGCAGGGGTACCAGGTAATAACATGGATATATACACAGGGTACCAGTACCGAGTCGATGTGCAGGGGTACGAGGTAATGGAGGTAGATATGTATATAAGGGTAGGGGTGAAGTGACTAGGCAACAGGATAGATCATAAGCATTAGCAGCAGTGTATTCACTGAATCAAAAGAGTTAGTGCAAAGGGGGTTCAATGCAGATAGTTAAATAGTTAACCTATATCTACCCGGACTAACTATCCTTTGTCTTGGTCACGTTGAGGGAGAGGTTGTTGTCCTGGCACATCACTGCCAGGTTTCTGACCTCCCTTTAGGCTGTCTCCTCGTTGTCGGTGATCAGGCCTACCACTGTTGTGTCGTCAGCAAACTTAATGATGGTGTTGGAGTCGTGCGCTGCCACGCAGTCCTGGGTGAACAGGGAGTACAGGAGGGGACTGAGCACGCACCCCTGAAGGGCCTCTGTGATGAGGATCAGCGTGGCAGATGTGTTTTTTGCCTACCCTTACCACCTGGGGAAGTCCAGGATCCAGTTGCAGAGGGAGGTGTTCAGTCCCAGGGTCCTGAGCTTAGTGATGAGCTTGGAGGGCACTAAGGTGTTGAACGCTGAGCTGTAGTCAATGAACAGAATTCTCACATAGGTGGAAGAGGGCAGTGTGAAGTGAAATAGAGATTGTAATGGATGTGGCCTGTAATGGATGCCTATAGGCTGGATGCTGAACTGAAATGCTGTGCGATTTGTTGTGCTGAGCTCTCTGGTTGTTGGTGGCCATAGCAACCTCTAGGCCTATAGGCTCTGTCTCGGTTGAACTAAGTTGACGTTACAGTACGTTGTTGATGAGGGCCGAATCCAGCGTTATGGATGTAACATTTGCTTGCAAAAACACAACTTTATGTCTCACAGAATGGAGAAACTAAATATAAATTGAACTTTTGACATGTGTCTATTAACAGTCTGTCCCAGTCACCCACCCCCCTATCTTTATAATGGAACAGTCTGTCCCAGTCACCCACCCCCCTATCTTTATAATGTAACAGTCTGTCCCAGTCACCCACCCCCCTATCTTTATAATGTAACAGTCTGTCCCAGTCACCCACCCCCCTATCTTTATAATGTAACAGTCTGTCCCAGTCACCCACCCCCCTATCTTTATATCTTTATAATGTAACAGTCTGTCCCAGTCCCCCACCCCCCTATCTTTATAATGTAACAGTCTGTCCCAGTCACCCACCCCCTATCTTTATAATGTAACAGTCTGTCCCAGTCACCCACCCCCCTATCTTTATAATGGAACAGTCTGTCCCAGTCACCCACCCCCTATCTTTATAATGTAACAGTCTGTCCCAGTCACCCACCCCCTATCTTTATAATGTAACAGTCTGTCCCAGTCACCCACCCCCCTATCTTTATAATGTAACAGTCTGTCCCAGTCACCCACCCCCCTATCTTTATATCTTTATAATGTAACAGTCTGTCCCAGTCACCCACCCCCCTATCTTTATAATGTAACAGTCTGTCCCAGTCACCCACCCCCCTATCGTCAACTTTACCATGCCGTCAACTTGACCATACCGTCAACTTTGCCACACCATCAACTTTACCATACCGTCAACTTGACCGTACCGTCAACTTTACACTGATCAAATGTTTTCACACTTTTACAGTGTTAGTTTTATCAGCTGTTGTAAAATGTGATCTAAAACACAGAATTTGACTGCACTGGGCCTTTATTAAAGCTTCTAGATTGTTCAGTCAACAGAACCTGAGTAGAACCACTGTTTTTCATTGGCTCCCACCACGACCTCATTAGCTTTATAATAATGACCTAGTGTTGATCTCACAATGCATGGCTTCCTGGCCGTCTAGCTGCATCTCCTGGCCTTCGAACATGGCACGGTGACTGAATATCTCAGAGACAGCGAGTTAATGGTCCGGATGGCGGTTCAAAATAGCAATAGCATTTTAGGTTTTCAACTCAATTAATATCATCAATTGAAGGATTAAATGAAAAATACCAGCTTCTGCTCTTATTATAGTACTCTTACTATTATTTTAACCAATGAAAACGTATATTTTATTCTATATTCTGACCTATTCGAAGGTATTAAATATCTTAATAATATTAGGTATTTATTACATTCTATTGGTATGAGGTGCGTTGGGCTGCACACTTGCTGACTGAATGTCATGTCAAGACCAGACCCAGCTACAGTAACCGTACAGGGGGTCACTCACCAGGTCACTGCTTCTCTCTGTCTTTTGTTAGCTGTGCAATGTGCTGTGTGCCTGCTGGATCCGTCCTGCTGATCTCTACCCTCGTCTACACTCAAGGAAGGAACAAAGAGAAGTCAGACCTTCTGGGTAGTCAGCTAGGAAATACTGAGGGATACAGACCAGGCTGACTCACACCCTAGGGCCTCCATTTATTGGGACTTTGTGTGTGTGTGTGTGTGTGTGTGTGTGTGTCTGTGTGTCTGTGTGTGTATTGGGTCGGTCACAGGGAGCCCAAGACTCGCAGGGCTTTTTTTTGCACTTTGTAAAATATCGACGGCCCGGGCCTCCGGCTTGCGCCATTGATTTGGACTTAAGCCGCGCTGCCGCCTGCGACTGACTGACTGCCTTTGTATTGCCTTGATTAATTAAAAACCTAACGGATTTTACCATGGGTGGCTGCTTTTCACTATATGGTGGAGAGTTGTAAAGAGGAGGGTGAGGAACACACACAACAACTCACCCATAATACTCTTGGGTAAATTATAAATTTTTAGGGCAATATTAGTAGAAATTCTACAAATAGGGAGGTTCATGACATATCATCGTAAGACATCACAGTAAAAATGGAGGGCTGTATTGCAAAAGGAAATAGCATTATACTGGGAAAGATGTGCTGATCTGTGGACATGGGAGGGATGGATTTAAGATCAGAATGAATGGTGATTGGGTGCTGGGGGCGGGGTGGGGGAATCCAGCACTTGAAGAAATTAGGAATATATGTCTAATTATTTAACTACAACTACCGTAGATGTGAGAGAAATACAGTCCCTTCAGAAAGTATTCATACCCCTTAACGTCATCACATTTTGTTGTGTTTCAGCCTGAATTCAAAATGGATTAAAACAAATTCTCACCCATCTACACACCAATACCCCATAATGATCAAGTGAAAACTTGTTTTTAGAAATGTTTGCAAATGTGTTGAAAATGAAATAAGTATTCACACCCCTTAGTCAATACATGTTAGAATCACCTTTGTCAGTGATTACAGCAGTGAGTCTTTCTGGGTAAGTCTCTAAGAGCTTTCCACACCTGAATTGTACAATATTTGCACATCATTCTTTTAAAAATCGATCAGTCAAGTTGGTTGTTGCTCATTGCTAGACAGCCATTTTCAAGTCTTGCCATAGATTTTCAAGACGATTTAAGTCAAAACTGTAACTAGGCCACTCAGGAACATTCAACGTCGTCTTGGTAAGCAACTCCAGTGTAGATTTGGCCTTGTGTTTTAGGTTATTGTCCTGCTGAAACTTGAATCTGTCTCCCAGTGTCTGGTGGAAAGCAGACTGAACCAGGTTTTCCTCTAGGATTGTGCCTGTGCTTAGCTCTATTCCATTAATTTTTATCCCAAAAAAAAAACTCCCTAGTCATTGCCGATGATAAGCATCGCAGTGCCCTGCATCGCAGTGCTAACTGTGCCACTAGAGATCCTGGTTCGAATCCAGGCTCTGTCGCAGCCGGCCGCGACCGGGAGACTCATGGGCGGCGCACAATTGGCCCAGTGTCGTCCAGGGTAGGGGAGGGAATGGCCGGCAGGGATGTAGCTCAGTTGATAGAGCGTGGCGTTTGCAATGCCAGGGTTGTGGGTTCGATTCCCACGGGGGGCCAGTATAAAAAAATATGTATTCACTAACTGTAAGTCGCTCTGGATAAGAGCGTCTGCTAAATGACTAAAATGTAAATGTAATGTAAGCATATCCATAACATGATGCAGCCACCACCATGCTTGGAAATATGAAGAGTGGTACTCAGTGATGTGTTGTGTTGGATTTGCCCCAAACATAACGCTTTGTATTCAGGACATCAAGTTAATTTCTTTGCCACATTTTTTGCAGTTTTATTTTAGTGCCTTATTGCAAGCAGGATGCATGTGTTGGAATATTTATATTCTGCAAAGGCTTCCTTCTTTTCACTCTGCCCATTAGGTTAGTATTGTGGAGTAACGACAATGTTATTGATCATCCACAGCCATTAAACTCTGCAACTGTTTTAAAGTCACCTTGGCCTCATGGTGAAATCGCTGAGCGGTTTCCTTCCTCTCCGGCAACTGAGTTAGGAAGTATGCCTGTATCTTTGTAGTGACCTGGTGTATTGATACACCAACCAAAGTGTAATTAATAACTTCACCATGCTGAAAGGGATATTCAATAACTGCTTTTTTGTTTTCACCCATATACAAATAGGTGCCCTTCTTTGCGAGGCATTGGAAAACCTCCCTGGTCTTTGTGGTTGAATCGCTGTTTGAAATTCACTGCTCGACTGAGGGCGCTTACAGATAATTGACTCTGAAAAAGCTTTTAATTAATTTGTAAACATTTCTAAAAACATAATTCCACTTTGACAGTATGGGGTATTGTGTTTAGGCCAGTGACACAAAACCTCAATTTAATCAATTTTAAATTCAGGCTGTAACAACAACAAAATGTGGAAAAAAAAGTCAAGGGGTGTGAATACTTTCTGAAGGCCCAGTAGCTGCAGGTTAGCATTATAAGTATTGTTGTCCGTTAGTTTGCTACAATTAGGGTAGGGACGGTAGGGTAGGGTAGGGTAGGGACGGCAGGGTAGGGTAGGGGTAGGGACGGTAGGGTAGGGTAGGGTAGGGTAGGGGTAGGGCAGGGACCGGCAGGGTAGGCCAGGGGTAGGGTAGGGACGGTAGGGTAGGGTAGGGTAGGGTAGGGTAGGGCAGGGTAGGGTAGGGTAGGGGGTAGGGCAGGGACGGCAGGGCAGGTAGGTAGGGGTAGGGGTAGGGACCGGTAGGGTAGGGTAGGGTAGGGACCAGCAGGAGGGGGTAGGGCAGGGTAGGGACCGGTAGGGTAGGGTAGGGTAGGGTAGGGCAGGGAGGGACCGGTAGGGTAGGGTGGGGTAGGGTAGGGGTAGGGTAGGGTAGGGGACCGAGGGTAGGGTAGGGTAGGGCAGGGCAGGGTAGGGGTAGGGTAGGGAGGTGGGGTAGGGATGGTAGGGTAGGGACAGTAGGGTAGGGTAGGGTAGGGTAGGGGTAGGGTAGGGTAGGGTAGGGTAGGGACGGTAGGGTAGGGACGGTAGGGTAGGGTAGGGTAGGGTAGGGTAGGGTAGGGTAGGGTAGGGGGGAAAGGTCTAGAGAAAATACAAAATAATGAACAATTAAATTGATAGGCACTACAATCTATCTGCGATATTAAAGCTGATCAACCCCCCAAAAAATGAAAAATTACAATATAAAAATGAATACACATACCTTCCCATGCACACATACTGTGTGTGGCTTTCTTTTGCCTGCAAGCTATAGAGCGCACAGGCAGGAGGGTGGGGTGCTCTGCTCATATGGATGAAAAACATTAAGCCATTAAAGGCCCTGCCTTTTATGAGGGATGTACTTGGTGCATTATGTTCCGTGTCACCTTCCTTTAGCCTGGCCAGGCCCCTGATGTCCATTGAGAAAGCTACTTCTTCTCCACAACTCCCTCCATGTGTCTGATTCACAAATTGCACCCGATTCCCAATATAGAGCACTACTTTTGACCAGGGCCTTTAGGGCACTATGTAAGGATAAGGGCCCTGGTCAAAGTAGTGCACTAAATAGAGAATAGCGTGCCATTTGGGACGCGGAGAGCAGTGATCTGGGGGGCAGCCATATTACATTGTTTTGTTGTTTCTGTTTTTCTTGTGCTTCCAGTCCAGTTCCCTGCCAGGCAGTGTAGAGACAGGGGTAGGAAGGGGACAGACAATCCCTGTGTTCTGCAGTGTACTGTAGTGTATTGTAGTGCATTGTATTGTAGTGTAGTGTATTATAGTGTATTAAAGTGTAGTGTATTATAGTGTAGTGCAGTGAATTGTATTGTATTATAGTGTATTATAGTGTAGTGTATTGTGGTGTAGTGTAGTGTATTGTAGTGTATTGTAGTGTATTATAGTGTAGTGTAGTGTAGTGTAGTGTATTGTATTGTAGTGTAGTGTATTATAGTGTATTATAGTGTAGTGTAGTGTATTGTATTGTAGTGAAGTGCATTGTAGTGTAGTGTATTATAGTGTAGTGTATTGTGGTGTATTGTAGTGTAGTGTATTATAGTGTATTAAAGTGTAGTGTATTATAGTGTAGTGTAGTGAATTGTATTGTCTTATAGTGTATTATAGTGTAGTGTATTTTGGTGTATTTTAGTGTATTGTAGTGTATTGTAGTGTATTATAGTGTAGTGTAGTGTATTGTATTGTAGTGAAGTGTATTATAGTGTATTATAGTGTAGTGTAGTGTAGTGTACTGTATTGTAGTGAAGTGCAATGTAGTGTAGTGTATTATAGTGTAGTGTATTGTAGTGTATTGTAGTGTAGTGTATTATAGTGTATTAAAGTGTAGTGTATTATAGTGTAGTGTAGTGAATTGTATTGTATTATAGTGTATTATAGTGCAGTGTATTGTGGTGTATTGTAGTGTATTGTAGTGTATTGTAGTGTATTATAAGTTAGTGTAGTGTATTATAGTGTAGTGTAGTGTAGTGTAATGTAGTGTATTGTATTGTATCGTAGTGTATTATAGTGTAGTGTATTGTGGTGTATTGTAGTGTATTGTAGTGTATTATAGTATAGTGTAGTGTAGTGTATTGTAGTGTATGATAGTGTAGTGCAGTGTATTATAGTGTTGTGTAGTGTAGTGTAATGTAGTGTATTGTATTGTATTGTATTGTAGTGTAGTGTATTAGAGTGTAGTGTATTGTGGTGTATTGTAGTGTATTGTAGTGTATTGTAGTGTATTATAGTGTAGTGTAGTGTATTGTAGTGTAGTGTATTGTAGTGTATTATAGTGTAGTGTAGTGTAGTGTATTGTATTGTTGTGAAGTGTATTATAGTGTAGTGTAGTGTAGTGTATTATAGTGTAGTGTAGTGTAGTGTAGTGTATTGTATTGTAGTGTAGTGTGTTATAGTGTATTCAAGTGTAGTGTATTATAGTGTAGTGTATTGTATTGTATTATAGTGTATTGCAGTGTATTGTAGTGTATTATAATGTAGTGAAGTGTAGTGTATTATAGTGTATTGTAGTGTATTGTAGTGTATTATAGTGTAGTGTATTGTAGTGTATTGTAGTGTATTGTAGTGTATTGTGGAGTATTATAGTGTAGTGTATTGTATTGTAATTTAGTGTATTGTAGTGTAGTGTATTGTACTGTATTATAGTGTAGTGTATTGTAGTGTATTGTAGTGTATTGTAGCATATTATAGTGTAGTGTAGTGTATTGTAGTGTATTATAGTGTAGTGTAGTTTATTATAGTGTATTGTAGTGTATTATAGTGTAGTGTAGTGTATTATAGTGTATTGTAGTGTAGTGTATTGTAGTGTATTGTAGTGTATTGTAGTGTATTATAGTGTAGCGTAGTATATTATAGTGTAGTGTATTGTAGTGTAGTGTAGTGTATTGTGGTGTATTGTAGTGTATTGTAGTATATTGTAGTGTATTATAGTGTAGTGTATTGTAGTGAACTGTATTGTAGTGAACTGTATTATAGTAGAGTGTAGTGTAGTGTAGTGTATTTTAATGTATTATAGTGTAGTGTAGTGTATTGTAGTGAAGTGTATTATAGTGTAGTGTAGTGTAGTGTATTTTAATGTTTTATAGTGTAGTGTAGTGTATTTTATTGTAGTGTAGTGTATTATAGTGTATTATAGTGTATTAAAGTGTAGTGTATTATAGTGTAGTGTAGTGTATTGTATTATAGTGTATTGTAGTGTAGTGTATTGTATTGTAGTGTATTATAGTGCATTGTAGTGTATTGTAGTGTATTGTAGTATATTGTAGTGTATTGTAGTGTATTGTAGAGTATTATAGTGTAGTGTATTATAGTGTATTGTAGTGTAGTGTATTGTATGGTAGTGTATTATAGTGTAGTGTATTGTAGTGCATTGTAGTGCATTGTAGTGTATTGTAGTGTATTGTAGTGTATTGTAGAGTATTATAGTGTAGTGTAGTGTATTGTATTGTATTGCATTTGAGTGTATTGTAGTGTAGTGTATTGTACTGTATTGTAGTGTAGTGTATTGTAGTGTATTGTATTGTATTTTAGTGTATTGTATTGTATTGTATTTTAGTGTATTGTAGTGTAATGTATTGTAGTGTAGTGTATTGTTGTGTATTATAGTGTAGTGTAGTGTATTGTTGTGTATTATAGTGTAGTGTAGTGTATTGTATTTGAGTGTATTGTAGTGTAGTGTATTGTACTGTATTGTAGTGTAGTGTAGTTTAGTGTATTGTATTGTATTTTAGTGTATTGTATTGTATTTTAGTGTATTGTAGTGTAATGTATTGTAGTGTAGTGTATTGTTGTGTATTATAGTGTAGTGTAGTGTATTGTAGTGTATTATAGTGTAATGTAGTGTATTGTTGTGTATTATAGTGTAGTGTAGTGTAGTGTATTGTAGTGTATTATAGTGTAGTGTAGTGTAGTGTATTATAGTGTAGTGTAGTGTATTGTAGTGTATTATAGTGTAGTGTAGTGTATAGTAGTGTAGTGTATTGTAGTGTATTATAGTGTAGTGTAGTGTATTGTAGTGTAGTGTATTGTAGTGTATTATAGTGTAGTGTAGTGTATTGTAGTGTAGTGTAGTGTAGTGTAGTGTAGTGTAGTGTATTGTAGTGTATTATAGTGTAGTGTAGTGTATTGTAGTGTAGTGTATTGTAGTGTATTGTAGTGTAGTGTAGTGTATTGTAGTGTATTGTATTTTAGTGTATTGTATTGTATTTTAGTGTATTGTAGTGTAATGTATTGTAGTGTAGTGTATTGTTGTGTATTATAGTGTAGTGTAGTGTATTGTAGTGTAGTGTAGTGTAGTGTAGTGTATTGTAGTGTAGTGTATTGTAGTGTATTATAGTGTAGTGTAGTGTATTGTAGTGTAGTGTATTGTAGTGTATTATAGTGTAGTGTAGTGTATTGTAGTGTAGTGTAGTGTAGTGTAGTGTAGTGTATTGTAGTGTAGTGTATTGTAGTGTATTATAGTGTAGTGTATTGTAGTGTAGTGTAGTGTAGTGTAGTGTAGTGTATTGTAGTGTATTATAGTGTAGTGTAGTGTATTGTAGTGTAGTGTATTGTAGTGTATTATAGTGTAGTGTAGTGTATTGTAGTGTAGTGTATTGTAGTGTATTATAGTGTAGTGTAGTGTATTGTAGTGTAGTGTAGTGTAGTGTATTGTAGTGTAGTGTAGTGTAGTGTAGTGTAGTGTAGTGTATTGTAGTGTAGTGTATTGTAGTGTATTATAGTGTAGTGTAGTGTATTGTAGTGTAGTGTAGTGTAGTGTAGTGTAGTGTAGTGTAGTGTATTGTAGTGTATTATAGTGTAGTGTAGTGTAGTGTATTGTAGTGTATTGTAGTGTATTATAGTGTAGTGTAGTGTATTGTAGTGTAGTGTATTGTAGTGTATTATAGTGTAGTGTAGTGTATTGTAGTGTAGTGTAGTGTAGTGTAGTGTAGTGTATTGTAGTGTATTATAGTGTAGTGTAGTGTATTGTAGTGTAGTGTATTGTAGTGTATTGTAGTGTAGTGTAGTGTATTGTAGTGTATTGTATTTTAGTGTATTGTATTGTATTTTAGTGTATTGTAGTGTAATGTATTGTAGTGTAGTGTATTGTAGTGTATTATAGTGTAGTGTAGTGTATTGTAGTGTATTATAGTGTAGTGTATTGTAGTGTATTATAGTGTAGTGTAGTGTATTGTAGTGTATTACAGTGACATGTTGTGTATTAAAATGCCTATTTACTCTGTTCCATCTGATTGCGCAGTCCAAGAGCCCAGCCAGGCACTTGATGAAGTTGATTTCCACTATAAAAAGCATCTAGATGTTATCTCACATTTCTTTTAGACTAACATTTAGTTTTCAACAGTGGAGATTTGTATAAACCTTGCTGTCTGTCTCTCCGACATTTACAACATTGTTTCAATATTCAAATTTGATCTCCAGCTGTCCCATGGTAATGAACGTGTCGGGAGTCGGGACGAGACAGACAGACAGGCAGCGTTTCTCAGCCAGTCTAAATCATGAATCAGCTGGCGTCATTTTTATGGATATATACAAAGAAATGTCAATTGAAAAAAGGTAAAATGAAATGAAGTGCAGCTAGTTTGCAGTGTTTTAAGCTTCCGTTTGAAGTGATTGTGTTAGCTGTATTGTTGGCTAGCTCCTCTGAACAACAGTGTCCTGACGATGAGCGCATTTTCTATGACAGGCGAAATCTCGCCTCATTAGCTCATTGTTATGGATGTGTCCAAATAAATGTCACTAGAAAACAGCTCAAACAAATACAGCTACTGTTGTTATTCTGGCTGCACTTTTTGACATTATTGTAAGTTAGCCGTAGTTGGCTAGCTAGCAAGCAAGGGATAAGGACGTTACCAGCCGGTATGGCAATGGGACATTTAGAACGAACGACTGGGTAAAACGTCCATAGATACAGAACAAAAAGACTGAACGACTGGGTCGCGTCTCTGGCAACCGAACCGATAGAAAGAACGACCAGCCGGCTTTGGGTAGCAACCCTTGATTTGTGTCGGGACTATGTCTTGTGGAAGGATGAAATAGTATGAATAAATTCAGCAAAATAACGTTTTGAATGAAAATATGTCAATCATTATTTGTTTGGAGGATATATTGGCACGGTTTGCCTAACAACAACCGTACCAATATATCCTCATAACACTGGCTTCGAGGGTATTGTCACTTGATTGTAGTGTAGTGTAGTGTAGTGTAGTGTATTGTATTGTGGTGTAGTGTATTGTGGTGTAGTGTATTGTAGTTTATTGTAGTGTATTATAGTGTATTATAGTGTACTGTAGTGTAGTGTATTGTATGGTAATGTATTGTAGTGTAGTGTATTATAGTGTAGTGTAGTGTATTGTATTATAGTGTATTATAGTGTATTGTAGTGCAGTTCAGTGTATTATAGTGTGTTGTAATGTATTGTAGTGTAGTGCAGGGTTTCCCAAACTCAGTCCTGGGGCCCCCTCTGGGTGCACGTTTTGGTTTTGCCCTAGCACTACACAGCTGATTCAACTCATCATCAAGCTTTGATTATTTTAATCAGCTGTGTAGTGCTAGGGCAAAAACCGAAACGGGGGGGGGCAGGACTGAGTTTGGGATACTCTGGTGTAGGGTATTGTAACGTCTTGTACTCTACTGTATGGTAGTGTAGTGTAGTATTGTGTACTGTATTGTACTGTATTGTATGGTAGTGTAGTGTATGTATTGTATTGTAATGTGGATACATAGAGCTACTTACCAAGCTCTGTGTGAGTGCCTGCTTGCCTCCTGCAGACACACAGTAGGTTATTGATTGATTAATCTCTCTGCCAATGAACTAATAGATCCTGACTTTAAAGTGCGGGAGTATTTAGCCCTCCAGTCATAGAGCCGTGGCTGCAACCTGCATCGATCATTTAATGGAACATCAAGTCCCATCAATACAGTTGACTGGCTGACTGGCTGGATGAGTCACTGACTGACTGGCTGGCTGATTGGCTTACTGGCTGACTGGCTGGCTTACTGGCTGAATCACTGACTGGCTGGCTGAATCACTGACTGGCTGGCTGAATCACTGACTGGCTGGCTGACTGACTGAATCACTGACTGGCTGGCTGAATCACTGACTGGCTGGCTGACTGACTGGCTGACTGGCTGGCTTACTGGCTGAATCACTGACTGGCTGGCTGAATCACTGACTGGCTGGCTGAATCACTGACTGGCTGGCTGACTGACTGGCTGACTGGCTGGCTGACTGGCTGAATCACTGACTGGCTGGCTGACTGACTGACTGGCTGACTGGCTGACTGGCTGACTGAATCACTGACTGGCTGGCTGACTGACTGACTGGCTGACTGGCTGACTGGCTGACTGAATCACTGACTGGCTGGCCGACTGACTGACTGACTGACTGGCTGACTGGCTGACTGAATCACTGACTGGCTGGCTGACTGACTGGCTGACTGGCTGAATCACTGACTGGCTGACTGGCTGACTGGCTGAATCACTGACTGAATCACTGACTGACTGACTGGCTGACTGGCTGACTGGCTGAATCACTGACTGGCTGGCCGACTGACTGACTGACTGAATCACTGACTTGGCTGACTGGCTGATTGGCTAGCTGGCTGACTGGCTGACTGGCTGACTGAATCACTGACTGGCTGGCCGACTGACTGACTGACTGACTGACTGACTGGCTGACTGACTGACTGAATCACTGACTGACTGACTGGCTGACTGGCTGACTGGCTGAATCACTGACTGGCTGGCCGACTGACTGACTGACTGAATCACTGACTGGCTGACTGGCTGATTGGCTAGCTGGCTGACTGGCTGACTGGCTGACTGAATCACTGACTGGCTGGCTGACTGACTGGCTGGCTGATTGGCTTACTGGCTGAATCACTGGCTGACTGGCTGACTGGCTGGCTGAATCACTGACTGGCAGGCTGAATCACTGACTGACTGACTGACTGACTGACTGGCTGACTGGCTGATTGGCTAGCTGGCTGACTGACTGACTGGCTGACTGGCTGACTGGCTGACTGGCTGACTGACTGGCTGGCTGACTGACTGACTGGCTGACTGGCTGACTGGCTGACTGGCTGAATCACTGACTGGCTGGCCGACTGACTGACTGACTGAATCACTGACTGGCTGGCCGACTGACTGACTGACTGAATCACTGACTGCCTGGCTGACTGACCGACTGACTGGCTTACTGGCTGGTTGGCTGGTTGGCTGACTGACTGGCTGACTGGCTGGTTGGCTGGTTGGCTGACTAGCTGGCTGGCAGTGTTTTGTCGCACAGTACACAGTGATCTATGGGCTGCCGATACATTGACCTTCTAATGTTTGTTTACAGATGGGTAAACAACAAAGAGAGAGGAAGGATGGCCATTATAAACCTTCATCATCACCATCATTTGTAAAGTCTGTACAGAGGAGGGCCAATGAGCATCACAGTCAGCTCTCTGTCACTGTCTGTTATTCAACACTTCCAGTTAGGTGAATGCCCATTGATCTAAACAGGTCTCTTCACACAATCAAAACAATTTGCAATATATTTTGTATTTGATTTGAGCTGTGTGGGTTGCTGGCAAACAGATTGTCAGCTAACACTTGCACCATATTGTAACTAAATAAGTAAACAGTTTTGTGCAAATATCACATACAGTGGGGAGAACAAGTATTTGATACACTGCAGATTTTGCAGGTTTTCTTACTTACAAAGCATTTTTTGCATGACATAAGTATTTGATACATCAGAA
>NC_059207.1:23010546-23023046 GCF_020615455.1 Coregonus clupeaformis
TCCATGTCTCAGAGGCTGGGGGCATAGTAACTAAAGGCTGCCTCTCCATGCCTCAGAGGCTGGGGGCATAGTAACTAAAGGCTGCCTCTCCATCCCCCAGAGGCTGGGGGCATAGTAACTAAAGGCTGGCCTCTCCATCCCCCAAAGGCTGGGGGCATAGTAACTAAAGGCTGCCTCTCCATGCCTCAGAGGCTGGGGGCATAGTAACTAAAGGCTGCCTCTCCATCCCTCAGAGGCTGGGGGCATAGTAACTAAAGGCTGCCTCTCCATCCCTCAGAGGCTGGGGGCATAGTAACTAAAGGCTGCCTCTCCATCCCCCAGAGGCTGGGGGCATAGTAACTAAAGGCTGCCTCTCCATGCCTCAGAGGCTGGGGGCATAGTAACTAAAGGCTGCCTCTCCATGCCTCAGAGGCTGGGGGCATAGTAACTAAAGGCTGCCTCTCCATGCCTCAGAGGCTGGGGGCATAGTAACTAAAGGCTGCCTCTCCATGTCTCAGAGGCTGGGGGCATAGTAACTAAAGGCTGGCCTCTCCATGCCCCAGAGGCTGGGGGCATAGTAACTAAAGGCTGCCTCTCCATCCCCCAGAGGCTGGGGGCATAGTAACTAAAGGCTGGCCTCTCCATGCCTCAGAGGCTGGGGGCAGAGTAACTAAAGGCTGGGGGCATAGTAACTAAAGGCTGCCTCTCCATCCCCCAGAGGCTGGGGGCATAGTAACTAAAGGCTGGCCTCTCCATGCCTCAGAGGCTGGGGGCATAGTAACTAAAGGCTGCCTCTCCATGCCTCAGAGGCTGGGGGCATAGTAACTAAAGGCTGCCTCTCCATGCCTCTTGGTCCTAGACTTTGGGATAGTTAAAAGGCCAGTGCCAGAGGACCTGAGGGACCTACTGGGTACATAACTTAAAAGCATGTCAGACATGTATTGGGGTGCACAATCGTGGATTGATTTGAAAACCAATAGAATCATCATAAAATGGTGGTCCTCTGTAGCTCAATTGGTAGAGCATGGCGCTTGTATTGCCAGGGTAGTGGGTTCGAACCCCAGGACCACCCATACGTAGAAATGTATGCACACATGACTGTAAGTCGCTTTGGATAAAAGCGTCTGCTAAATGGCATATTTTTATTTAAATGAATTCTAAAACTCACAGGCAGCCAGTGCAGAGACTTTAAAACCGGTGTAATGTGTGCTCTCCGTCTGGTCTTGGTCAGTACACATGCTGCAGCATTCTGTATTTTTTTGCAGTTGGCCAATGGCTTTCTGGGGTAGACCAGACAGGAGAGCATTACAGTAGTCAAGCCTGCTTGTAATAAAAGCATGGATGAGTCTCTCTGTATCAGCCTGAGAGAGAAACGGCCGCACCTTGGCAATGTTCCTCAGGTGGTAAAAAGCTGTTTTGGTCACATTCCTGATGTGTGATTCGAAATTGAGTTCAGAATCTGAAATGACACCTAGATTTTTTACCTGGTGTTTTATCTTTATTTGCTGTGAATTAAAATGTGCGGCCAGATTCTCTCTCTGTGCTTTGGCTCCAACAATAAGTATCTTGGTCTTGTCTTTTAACTAGAGGAAGTTGTAAGCCATCCAAAGTAAAAGTTAAATCACTAATACAGTCTAATAATTTATCTGTGGAGCTCAAATGTTCTAGTGATACAGAAATGTAAAGTTTCAATGCTGTGCCTTATGATAATGCTGCCAATGGGTAACATACATTATATAAACTGAACAGTACCGGACCCGAACCTTGTGGAACGCCACATGTGATATCTATTTTCTCTGAGTTATGTTCACCAAGGGTGACAAAAAAACCTAAACCTATTTAGATCTGGACCGGAGAGCCCAACCCACCTCTCCAGTCTGTCCAGAAGGACATCATGGTCAACAGAGGCCAACCCACCTCTCCAGTCTGTCCAGAAGGACATCATGGTCAACAGTGTCGAATGCAGCACTTAAATCCAAGAGTACAAGGACAGAGAGATGTTTGGGATCTGTGTTGGCTCTAAGATCATTTACCACTTTAACTAAGACTGTCTCTATGCTGTGGTGGGCACGAAAACCATATTGGCATTAAAGGTCAACTGCCCTTGAAAACCAACTTCTCCTTTTGAAAACGGCATCAATATGAGTCAGAAAACATTTATTCTAGTGTCAAAATGAACCTACAGAGTATAAATAGGATAATTTTGGTCATAAAGTCTCATCCAAAACGGAAGGTGACTGGGTCATGACTTACTTTGACCTATTGACACATGGTGGCACAGGGTCTTCTGGGAAAGACTGGGCCAGTTCACTTCACATGGCCCGGTGCCCCTGGCGGGCGAAAGACCTCTCCTTAGGACGACCAATGGAATGGTCCAAAATTAGCAATCCCCGCCCACCCGGGGCACCGGGGTCACGCAAAACGAACCCCGCCCACTATAACGTCTTCCTCAGACAAGAGGTGTGGTTTTAGTACCTGCCCTTGATTGGGAAATAGCTACTCTAGTGAAAATGGGCTTCCATAAATGTGTTTAACAATCTTGGGCAGATGGCAAGGATATGGCTTATATCCAACTAGCTTCTGTTGGGATGTCAACTGTCAACTATTGCTGTATATTCACTGCTCAAAACGCTTAAACAACAATCTTACAACCCAGATGGCCAGATGTACCCAGGCAGAACCACAGAGCCAAGTAGCTTTACAACCCTATACAGGCCAGATGTACCCAGGCAGAACCACAGAGCCAAGTAGCTTTACAACCCTATACAGGCCAGATGTACCCAGGCAGAACCACAGAGCCAAGTAGCTTTACAACCCTATACAGGCCAGATGTACCCAGGCAGAACCACAGATCCAAGGCTACAGACTGAGGAGTGACTGACCAGGGGAAGAACCGGGCCTTAATACTTGGAGATTACTAGAAGATTCAGAGCATTGAAAATAGAAATGTAACAATATTGACTGGGTGATTATCTCATTCTTTATACACTGCTCAAAAAAATAAAGGGAACACTTAAACAACACAATGTAACTCCAAGTCAATCACACTTCTGTGAAATCAAACTGTCCACTTAGCAAGCAACACTGATTGACAATAAATGTCACATGCTGTTGTGCAAATGGAATTAGACAACAGGTGGAAATTATAGGCAATTAGCAAGACACCCCCCAATAAAGAAGTGGTTCTGCAGGTGGTGACCACAGACCACTTCTCAGTTCCTATGCTTCCTGGCTGATGTTTTGGTCACTTTTGAATGCTGGCGGTGCTTTCACTCTAGTGGTAGCATGAGACGGAGTCTACAACCCACACAAGTGGCTCAGGTAGTGCAGCTCATCCAGGATGGCACATCAATTCGAGCTGTGGCATGAAGGTTTGCTGTGTCTGTCAGCGTAGTGTCCAGAGCATGGAGGCGCTACCAGGAGACAGGCCAGTACATCAGGAGACGTGGAGGAGGCCGTAGGAGGGCAACAACCCAGCAGCAGGACCGCTACCTCCGCCTTTGTGCAAGGAGGAGCAGGAGGAGCACTGCCAGAGCCCTGCAAAATGACCTCCAGCAGGCCACAAATGTGCATGTGTCTGCTCAAACGGTCAAAAACAGACTCCATGAGGGTGGTATGAGAGCCCGACGTCCACAGGTGGGGGTTGTGCTTACAGCCCAACACCGTGCAGGACGTTTGGCATTTGCCAGAGAACACCAAGATTGGCAAATTCGCCACTGGCGCCGTGTGCTCTTCACAGATGAAAGCAGGTTCACACTGAGCACATGTGACAGACGTGACAGAGTCTGGAGACGCCGTGAAGAACGTTCTGCTGCCTGCAACATCCTCCAGCATGACCGGTTTGGCAGTGGGTCAGTCATGGTGTGGGGTGGCATTTCTTTGGGGGGCCGCACAGCCCTCCATTTGCTCACCAGAGGTAGCCTGACTGCCATTAGGTACCGAGATGAGATCCTCAGACCCCTTGTGAGACCATATGCTGGTGCGGTTGGCCCTGGGTTCCTTCTAATGCAAGACAATGCTAGACCTCATGTGGCTGGAGTGTGTCAGCAGTTCCTGCAAGAGGAAGGCATTGATGCTATGGACTGGCCCGCCCGTTCCCCAGACCTGAATCCAATTGAGCACATCTGGGACATCATGTCTCGCTCCATCCACCAACGCCACGTTGCACCACAGACTGTCCAGGAGTTGGCGGATGCTTTAGTCCAGGTCTGGGAGGAGATCCCTCAGGAGACCATCCGCCACCTCATCAGGAGCATGCCCAGGCGTTGTAGGGAGGTCATACAGGCACGTGGAGGCCACACACACTACTGAGCCTCATTTTGACTTGTTTTAAGGACATTACATCAAAGTTGGATCAGCCTGTAGTGTGGTTTTCCACACTAATTTTGAGGGTGACTCCAAATCCAGACCTCCATGGGTTGATAAATTTGATTTCCATTGATAATTTGTTGTGTTATTTTGTTGTCAGCACATTCAACTATGTAAAGAAAAAAGTATTTCATAAGATTATTTCATTCATTCAGATCTAGGATGTGTTGTTTAAGTGTTCCCTTTATTTTTTTGAGCAGTGTATATATACTATTCTATCCTATGTATTCTTCAGATATACTAAATATTATATCCATATCCTGTCCATGATGACTATACATCCCATCACACACACACACACACACACACACACACACACACACACACACACACATATATAATTTATACTCCGGACTCCGACATTTCTCATCCTAATATTTCTATATTTTTTAATTACATTATTTTACTTTTAGATCTGTGTGTACTGTTGTGTGTTGGTAGATACTACTGCACTGTTGGACACGCTTGTGTTTCTACCCCTGCAATAACATCTGCTAAATATGTTTATAGCTGGTGATGATGGTGCTAGGCTATGATGCTAGGCTATGATGCTAGGCTATGATGCTAGGCTATGATGCTAGGCTATGGTGCTAGGCTATGATGCTAGGCTATGATGCTAGGCTATGATGCTAGGCTATGGTGCTAGGCTATGATGCTAGGCTATGATGCTAGGCTATGATGCTAGGCTGTGATACTGTGTTGTAACTAGCTACATACGTAGCTAAATACGTAGCCTCTCCCGTAACGTGAGAGGAAGGTTTGCATAGCTAACGTTGCAGGTTTGATCCCTCCTAGATAACGTTAGCGCATAATCAAGCAAACATTTACATTACATTTTAGTCATTTAGCAGACGCTATTATCCAGAGCGACTTACAGGAGCAATTAGGGTTAAGTGCCTTGCTCAAGGGCACATTTACGTCATTTAGCAGACGCTCTTATCCAGAGCGACTACAAATTGGTGCATTCACCCTATAGCCAGTGGGATAACCACTTTACAATTATACATTTTTGGGGGGTAGAAGGATTACTTTATCCTATCCCAGGTGTTCCTTAAAGAGGTGGGGTTTCAAATGTCTCCGGAAGGTGGTGAGTGACTCCGCTGTCCTGGCATCGTGAGGGGAGCTTGTTCCACCATTGGGGTGCCAGAGCAGCGAACAGCTTTGACTGGGCTGAGCGGGAACTATGCTTCCGCAGAGGAAGGGGAGCCAGCAGGCCAGAGGTGGATGAACGCAATGCCCTCGCCTGGGTGTAGGGACTGATCAGAGCCTGAAGGTACGGAGGTGCCGTTCCCCTCACTGCTCCATAGGCAAGCACCATGGTCTTGTAACGGATGCGAGCTTCAACTGGAAGCCAGTGGAGTGTGCGGAGGAGGGGGTGACGTGAGAGAACTTGGGAAGGTTGAACACCAGACGGGCTGCGGCATTCTGGATGAGTTGTAGGGGTTTAATGGCACAGGCAGGGAGCCCAGCCAACAGCGAGTTGCAGTAATCCAGACGGGAGATGACAAGTGCCTGGATTAGGACCTGTGCCGCTTCCTGTGTAAGGCAGGGTCGTACTCTCCGAATGTTGTAGAGCATGAACCTGCAGGATCGGGTCACCGCCTTGATGTTGGCGGAGAACGACAGGGTGTTGTCCAGGGTCACGCCAAGGCTCTTCGCACTCTGGGAGGAGGACACAACGGAGTTGTCAACCGTGATGGCGAGATCATGGAACGGGCAGTCCTTCCCCGGGAGGAAGAGCAGCTCCGTCTTGCCAGGGGTTCAGCTTGAGGTGGTGATCCGTCATCCATACTGATATGTCGGCCAGACATGCAGAGATGCGATTCGCCACCTGGTTATCAGAAGGGGGAAAGGAGAAGATTAGTTGTGTATCGTCAGCGTAGCAATGATAGGAGAGGCCATGTGAGGATATGACAGAGCCAAGTGACTTGGTGTATAGGGAGAAAAGGAGAGGGCCTAGAACTGAGCCCTGGGGGACACCAGTGGTGAGAGCACGTGGTGCGGAGACAGCTTCTCGCCACGCGACTTGGTAGGAGCGACCGGTCAGGTAGGGACGCAATCCAGGAGTGAGCCGCGCCCGGAGATGCCCAGCTCGGAGAGGGTGGAGAGGAGGATCTGATGGTTCACTGTATCAAAGGCAGCAGACAGGTCTAGAAGGACAAGAGCAGAGGAGAGAGAGTTTGCTTTAGCAGTGCGGAGAGCCTCCGTGACACAGAGAAGAGCAGTCTCAGTTGAATGACCAGTCCTGAAACCTGACTGGTTTGGATCAAGAAGGTCATTCTGAGAGAGATAGCAAGAGAGTTGGCTAAAGACGGCACACTCAATAGTTTTGGAAAGAAAAGAAAGAAGGGATCCTGGTCTGTAGTTGTTGACATCAGTGGGATCGAAGTGTTGGTTTTTTGAGAAGGGGGTGCAACTCTCGCTCTCTTGAAGACGGAAGGGACATGGCCAGCGGTCAAGGATGAGTTGATCAGCGAGGTGAGGTAGGGGAGAAGGTCACCGGAGATGGTCTGGAGAAGAGAGGAGGGGATGGGGTCAAGCGGGCAGGTTGTTGGGCGGCCTGCAGTCACTAGTCGCAAGATTTTATCTGGAGAGAGAGGGGAGAAAGAAGTCAAAGCATAGGGTAGGGCAGTGTGAGCAGGACCAGCAGTGTCATTAGACTTAACAAACGAGGATCGGATGTCGTCAACCTTCTTTTCAAAGTGGTTGACAAAGTCATCCACAGAGAGGGAGGGGGGGATTCAGCAGTGAGGAGAATGTGGCAAAGAGCTTCCCTAGGGTTAGAGGCAGATGCTTGGAATTTAGAGTGGTAGAAAGTGGCCTTAGCAGCAGAAACAGATGAAGAAAATGTAGAGAGGAGGGAGTGAAAAGATGCCAGGTCGGCAGGAGTTTAGTTTTCTTCCATTTCCGCTCAGCTGCCCGGAGCTCTGTTCTGTGAGCTCGCAATGAGTCATCAAGCCACAGAGCTGGAGGGGAGGACCGAGCCGGCCGGGAGGATAGGGGAGACAGGGAGTCAAAGGATGCAGAAAGGGAGGAGAGGAGGGTTGAGGAGGCAGAATCAGGAGATTGGAGGGAGAAGGATTGAGCAGAGGGAAGAGATGATAGGATGGAAGAGGAGAGAGTAGTGGGAGAGAGAGAGCGAAGGTTGCGGCGGCGCGTTACCATCTGTGTAGGGGCAGAGTGAGTAGTGTTGGAGGAGAGCGAGAGAGAAAAGGATACAAAGTAGTGGTCGGAGACATGGAGGGGAGTTGCAGTGAGATTAGTAGAAGAGCAACATCTAGTAAAGATGAAGTCAAGCGTATTGCCTGCCTTGTGAGTGGGGGGATGGTGAGAGGGTGAGGTCAAAAGAGGAGAGGAGTGGAAAGAAGGAGGCAGAGAGAAATGAGTCAAATGTAGACTTGGGGAGGTTGAAATCCCCCAAAACTGTGAAGGGTGAGCCATCCTCAGGAAAGGAACTTATCAAGGCGTCAAGCTCATTGATGAACTCTCCAAGGGAACCTGGAGGGCGATAGATGACAAGGATATTAAGCTTAAATGGGCTAGTGACTGTGACAGCGTGGAATTCAAATGAGGAGATAGACAGATGGGTTAGGGGAAAAATTGAGAATGACCACTTGGGAGAGATGAGGATTCCTGTGCCACCACCCCTCTGACCAGATGCTCTCGGGGTATGCGAGAACACATGGTCAGACGAGGAGAGAGCAGTAGGAGTAGCATTGTTTTTAGTGGTAATCCATGTTTCCGTCAGTGCCAGGAAGTCGAGGGACTGGAGGGTAGCATAGGCTGGGATGAAGTCAGCCTTGTTGGCGGCAGAACGGCAGTTCCAGAGGCTGCCTGAGACCTGGAACTCCAGGTGTGTGGTGCGTGCAGGGACCACCAGGTTAGAGAGGCAGCAGCCACGCGGTGCGAGGCGTTTGTGTAGCCTGTGCAGAGAGGAGAGAACAGGGATAGGCAGAGGCATAGTTGACAGGCTGCAGCAGATGGCTACAATAATGCAGAGGAGATCGGGATGAAATGAACTAAACATCAGGGAAAGGAGAGAGCAGGCCTCCCTCACCAAAAAAAAAATATATATATATATATATATATATAACTCTCCCAACTTCCACCTCAGAAACTATAATTGTTTCACTGAACCACCCGAGTAAAACTCTCCCAACTTCCACTTTAGAAATTAGAATTGTTGTAAACTACAGCAGACTGTTATCAGTAGCTGTAATTAAGTACAGCAGCTACCAACCACCTAACGTTAATCACAACCACCTAACGTTAACCTGATGACATGTTTGATGCATGTTGCCAGCCTGACGTCAAAATAAAAGTCCCCTACAAGTTATTACCTTTTTTTGTTCACATATGGTGCGCTTGTAGGACTTTTATTATGACATGAGGTAAGCAGAGAGGAAGTGTTGAAAAGTCTGTTGGGAAAGTCTGGGCCAGAGGCACACCACCCTGCATCCCACTGCTGGCTTGCTTCTGAAGCGAAGCAGGGGTTTTTTTTAATAGTTTTTTTATTTATTTCACCTTTATTTAACCAGGTAAACCAGTTGAGAACAAGTTCTCATTTACAACTCCGACCTGGCCAAGATAAAGCAAAGCAGTGCGATAAAAACAACAACAACACAGAGTTACATATGGGGTAAAATAAAAACATAAAGTCAAAAAATACAACAGAAAATATATATACAGTGTGTGCAGATGTAGCATGTTATGGAGGTAAGGCAATAAATAGGCCATAGTGCAAAATAATTACAATTTAGTATTAACACTGGAATGATAGATGTGCAAGAGATGATGTGCAAATAGAGATACTGGGGTTGGTCCTGGTTGGTCCCTAGATGGGAGACCAGATGCTGCTGGCTCATTCTCTCCCCATGTAACTATTCCCCAGGTCGTTGCTGTAAATGAGAATGTGTTCTCAGTCAACTTACCTGGTAAAACATAAGGGATAAATAAAAATACAATCCTTTAGATATTGTGCATCAAATCCCCCCCGTCATAATGACCAACCCTCATGACCGCCGGCACAGTAAAGTTGAAGTGGATTTGTATTTAACTTCTGGCGTCCCAGGGACTGATTTATTGCAACCCAATACAAGTGAAGGCAACACTAATGAATGTCAATACACTTCTGTTGCTAAAAGCACCTATAAGTGGGGCTCCTTCATGACCCTGTGACGAGAGGCCGGGAGCTGATATCCTGGTGCTGCCGAACACCTCCGAAGGGACTAGAGGTGAGCACTAATAAGACAGGACATCACGCAGTGTTTAGTAAAATCACAAACAGAATCACCTTTATTCGCCAAATGAATTTGCACGTATAGGAATTTGACTCAGTGAAATGCCACAATAAACAGTATTTACAGACAGAGGAACTTAATACACGGACAAGATTACTCCACTCTGTCAATACATGCCACTTATCAACTCCTATGACTGAAAGAGGGGTTGATACGATGTCTGATATGGGAGAGACCTTGTACTATTCATTGTATTGTCTTCGGTTATTATTGAATGGAATGATACTATCAATGAAGTGTGTGTGTGTGGGGGGGACAGCATACAAGAAGGTATGACAACTGATGTGTTTGGCAAGGTAGCCCCACCCCCACCAGACAACATGCTGATAGGTCCAGTATCTGTAGCCCCACCCCCACCAGACAACATGCTGATAGGTCCAGTATCTGTAGCCCCACCCCCACCAGACAACATGCTGATAGGTCCAGTATCTGTAGCCCCACCCCCACCAGACAACATGCTGATAGGTCCAGTATCTGTAGCCCCACCCCCACCAGACAACATGCTGATAGGTCCAGTATCTGTAGCCCCACCCCCACCAGACAACATGCTGATAGGTCCAGTATCTGTAGCCCCACCCCCACCAGACAACATGCTGATAGGTCCAGTATCTGTAGCCCCACCCCCACCAGACAACATGCTGATAGGTCCAGTATCTGTAGCCCCACCCCCACCAGACAACATGCTGACAGGTCCAGTATCTGTAGCCCCACCCCCACCAGACAACATGCTGATAGGATGAAAAACAGTGTAATATTTGTACATTGTTTATTAGCAGACCACTGCTTCTACAGTACGATGTGAAGGATGGTGTATTCTACATGGAACTGTTACGCTTAAAGTTATCAAAACACTGTTTAGAATATCTGCATCAAGTACAGCGATTGCACTCTTCTCATATTACTCGGTAGGCTACTTTTCAAAGTATCCTCCTGGAGGAATCTTGGTCAGTAGCTACACAGTGGTATGAGAAGATTGCCATCTACCTGCATCTCACATCTGCCTGTATTTATTGCCTGCGGGACCCCTGGGTTGAGGCAAACTCTGTTATATCCAGGATGGAGTGTCGTGCACTCCACCCCTCCTATCAGCTGAGCTGACTGAAGAACTGGCCAGTTATAGAATATATTGTTGTATGACTTGTTGACAGTTGAGCTGACTGAAGACCGGTCATTCAACTCGCAGTTGATACCGTTTCCACAGTAACATGTATTTACACGACGTGATGAAACGTTGAGACTAAGTTGCAAGCAACTTGAAACACATTCCAGACACTGGCTCTTGCCACGTTGCCATAATTGATTTGACAGATCAATACCAGCTAGGATAGGCTGGCCAACTGCAGCTCTCACCAAGCTGTGCTAGCTAGCTAGCTCTCAGCTTGGCTAAACACAAGGTCAGCGCAGGCTTTAGCCTACACATAGAACTGAATTAGCTTGACCGTCTTGAGATGGGGCGAGTCAATCAGGAGGGGAGAAGTCCTCAACTTAGCTTTGTTCTCTCCATAGCAAAGCTAGCTTAGCTTACCTCACTGTACACACTAATACAATGGTTTGTTGTGATTGAATGGCAACGGCACACCCAAGAAACACCCACATCAATCCACACCCCCAAGACAACTGTTGTTTGCCTTCAGTCATGGCCGGTAGCATTTCAACCAAATCAGGAAGTGCACTGACCCTTTCAGTTGTTCTTATCGAACTGGATGGATGTGATAATGGATGGAGACTATGACATTAAATCATGCTTGTGAACCAATATTACAAGATGGGTATTTAGGCAAACATTTTCTAACATGTGGATGTTTTCTTGCTTACAGAGAGTCAGACAGACAGAAAGACAGAAAGACAGACAGACAGACAGACAGACAGACAGACAGACAGACAGACAGACAGACAGACAGACAGACAGACAGACAGACAGACAGACAGACAGACAGACAGACAGACAGACAGACAGACAGAGATCTCTTTCATTGATAAAACCTACTCTTATTCAGTCAGACCCCCATACAACTCTCATTGATGATATCTGATGATAGTATCTATGTGATGTACATCTATGTGTGCCAGAGAAATGGGAGGTATAGAGGCTGAGTGGGCTGTTTAGTTCATATTAATTATATGTGTTATATTTCTATAGTAGTGGCTGAGTGGTGTGGTGGCTGGGTAGATCAGTCTATGTGTTATATTTCTATAGTAGTGGCTGAGTGGAGTGGTGGCTGGGTAGATCAGTCTATGTGTTATATTTCTATAGTAGTGGCTGAGTGGTGTGGTGGCTGTGTAGATCAGTCTATGTGTTATATTTCTATAGTAGTGGCTGAGTGGTGTGGCGGCTGGGTAGATCAGTCTATGTGTTATATTTCTATAGTAGTGGCTGAGTGGTGTGGTGGCTGGGTAGATCAGTCTATGTGTTATATTTCTATAGTAGTGGCTGAGTGGTGTGGCGGCTGGGTAGATCAGTCTATGTGTTATATTTCTATAGTAGTGGCTGAGTGGTGTGGCGGCTGTATAGATCAGTCTATGTGTTATATTTCTATAGTAGTGGCTGAGTGGTGTGGCGGCTGGGTAGATCAGTCTATGTGTTATATTTCTATAGTAGTGGCTGAGTGGAGTGGTGGCTGGGTAGATCAGTCTATGTGTTATATTTCTATAGTAGTGGCTGAGTGGTGTGGCGGCTGTGTAGATCAGTCTATGTGTTATATTTCTATAGTAGTGGCTGAGTGGTGTGGCGGCTGGGTAGATCAGTCTATGTGTTATATTTCTATAGTAGTGGCTGAGTGGTGTGGCGGCTGTGTAGATCAGTCTATGTGTTATATTTCTATAGTAGTGGCTGAGTGGAGTGGTGGCTGGGTA